>NC_083780.1:3182930-3230039 GCF_015708825.2 Lethenteron reissneri
TCATCACCATCACCAAGATCATTTCCATCATCATCATCATCACCATCATTATCATAATAACCACCATCGTCACCATCATAATCACCACCATTATCATCATCACCATCATCATCACCACAATCATCGCCATCATCATCATCACCATCATCATCATCACCATCATCATCACCACAATGATCACCATCATCATCATCACCATCATCACCATCATCATCACCACCATCATGACAATCATCACCACGATCATTATGATCAACACCAGTACTACTATCATCACCACTATCATCACCATAATCATCATCACCATCACCAAGATCGTCACCATCTTAATCATCACCATCTTAATCATCACCATCTTAATCATCACCATCTTAATCATCACCATCTTAATCATTATCACCATCATCGCCATCTTAAATCACCACCATCATCATCCCCATCCCAAACTCTGCCAGCCACCGCATTCCCAAGCAACTTCCGTTTGGTGGGACAGCGGGGACTAAACGGGCACGGCACGGGCTGGAGAAAAGATAGACTCATGGTTGAGTGGATGGGTGAGTGCATGGGTGAGTGAGTGAGTCGTTGAGTAGGTGGGTGGGTGAGTGGATGGGTTAGTGGGCTAGAGAAGAGATGGACTGATGCGCTACAGGGAGATGTGGAGCTGAGTGGATTTGCCGATGACCGGTACCAGAGGTGTAAAAGTCGGCCTCTTTGGAGGAGGAGGAGGATGATGGTGGTGAATGACACTACTGGTCAGTGCTAGGCCAGGTGCAGTTTGAGGCGACTGAGCAGTTGGAGGAAATTTCTCTCCAGCTACAACGGAAGGCGGAGGAGCGATGCTCACAACAAGTGGCAAAGTGGGGAGCACCGTCGGTGCATCTGCCGAACATCTCAGTCAACCCATGGCACCTGGGTCTGTCTGTCTGTGCGTGCAGTGAATGAGCAGAAAGGCGAGTGGGCGACCAGGTACGCGAGAGAGTGAGTGGGCAAGCGTGTGAGTGAGCATGTTGGTTAGCGAGTGAGTTAGTTAGCAAGTGAGTTAGCGAGTGAGTAAGTGTGCGAGCAATTGAACGGGCGATTGAGTGAGCGATCGGGCGAGTGGGCAAGTGAGTGAATGGTTGAGCGAGTGAGTGTGTGAGCAAGTGAACGGGCGAGTGAGTGAGCGAGTGGGCGAGTGAGTGAATGGTTGAGCGAGTGAGTGTGTGAGCAAGTGAATGGGCGAGTGAGTGAGCGAGTGGGCGAGTGAGTGATCGGTTCAGCGAGTGAATGTGTGAGCAAGTGAATGGGCGAGTGAGTGAGCGAGTGGGCGAGTGAGTTAACGGTTGAGTGAGTGTGTGTGAGAAAGTGAACAAGGGAGTGAGTGAGCGAGTGGGCGAGTGAGTCAATAGTTGAGCGAGTGAGTGTTAGAGCAAGCAAGTGAACAGGCAAGTGAGTGAGCGAGCGGGCGAGTGGGCGAGTGAGTGAACGGTTGAGCTAGTGAGTGAGTGAGTAAGTGAACAAGCAAGTAAACGGGCGAGTGAGTGAGCGAGTGGGCGAGTACCTCCGGCGGCATGTTGGAGAGCGCCGAGTAGTCCGCGGGGTAGGAGAGCGTCACCGTGAACGTCGCCTTCCTGTCGGGCTCGTCCAGGCACGGGAAGGACTTGCGCGCGTCCGTCGGTTCGTGGTCCGTGGCCGCGATGTAGCTGAGAGGGGCGAGGGAGGAGAGGAGAACAGAATTTTTTTTTACAAAGATTGCATAGAAAACAGGGGGAACATAGACAAAGAGTAGGGAGAGAAGGGTTAGAGAAAGAAGGGGGGGTAGAGAGAAGGGGTAGAGAGAGGGAGAGGGAAGGGGTAAGAAGGGGGAGAGAAGAGCGTTACATCTTTTGTGAAATCTTTCATTTAAAAAGGGGGGCACATAAAGCAAAGTATTGGAAAAAAAACTAAACAAAAAAATGATGAACAAAGCAAAGTGCCGACTACACCGAGCAACTTCTTGTTTCCTCTGATGGTAAAAAAAAGGAGAGAGAACAGGGCGAGGTAGGAGGGAGAGAGGGAGGAGAGAGGCTCAGTGTCTCCGACTCGCCCATTATGGACCCCACGAGCATGTGCAAGAGGCAGGACACTGGACACAGAGCGAGAGTATGCTACTGCTACTACTGAACTATTTTTTTTATCATACCAGATAAATAGCTCGGCAAAGTGGCTATCGCGTGGAAATTAATCGCAGCCAAGTGAACGCACGTCGATAATAAATGTGGAGGGGGAAAAACACCGGAGGACCCGGAGAGAAATCCACACGACCCCCACGGGGAGAGAGAGAGAGAGAGAGAGACACACGCAGACTCCAAATGTACAGCAGCAGGCGTCAGAGTCGCAATGGAACCCACGACCTCTCACATACCTGGCGAGGGAGTTAACATCTCCTAGCCACCGCGGCGTGCGAAGCAACGGAGGGGGAGAGAGACCCAGATCCGTCGCTCCCTCCGCGACGTGGCATTTGTCAACGGCCCCACGGCGACATCATCGCCACTCACCCACCAACACTCACCCCAGCGCTCACCCCAAAGGTCACTGGGCTCACCCCAGAGTTCACCCCAGAGCTCACCCCAGCGCTCACCCCAGAGCTCACCATAACACTCACCCCAGCGCTCACCCCAAAGCTCATCCCAGAGCTCACTAGGCTTACCCCAGAGCTCACCATAACGCTCACCCCAGAGCTCACCCCAGAGCTCACCCCAGCACTCGCCCCCCCCCTGCAGTGCTCACCACCCCCCCCCCACGCCCCCCGCAGCCCTCACTCACCGCGTGGTGCGGTTGGCCACGTAGGCCACGCTGTAGAAGCCGACGAGCGTCCCGACGAGCGGTGCCGAGAACCGCAGCGTAAGCACCACGTCGCGTCCCGTCCCCCCCTCCAGCGGCCGCTCGGCCTCCACCACCAGGTACTCGTTGCCCGGCCAGCTGAAGCAGTCGGCCACCGCCACCGCCACCCGGGCGCCCCCCACGACCTCCTCGAGGAGGGGCTGCGCGGTGAGCGTCTGGCCGCGGATGTGCACCAGCAGGTAGGGGCCGGGGGGCCGGCCGGCCGCGAGCGCGAGGCGGACGCGGACCTCGCCGCTGTACGTGGAGCCCGCCAGGTCGGGCACCTGCGGGGGGGGGGGGGGGTCGTGGGGAGATTGGTGGGGGGGGAGTGGTAGGGGGTTGGAGGGGAGATAAAGGTGGTGGGGGTGGAGGGAGAGGGGTGGAGGCGGAGGGGGGAAAGGGGTGGAGGGGGGAGAGTCATGCAGCTAATGGAACGTGCAGAGGTGTGTGGTGAGATTGCTTGGCGTGTACCCCCATGTCCCCCCGTGTGTCCCCCCCCATCTGCCCCCCCCTGTGTGTCCCCCCCCCGTGTGTCCCCCCGTGTGTTCCCCCTCCGTGTGTCCCCCCGGCGAGGTGCCACACCTCTATGTCCACGTCGTAGTGCTGTGCCACGGTGTCCCTGGGCAGACGGAAGTCGTTCCAAGGACCATCGCCAACGGAGGATCGGGGGGGGCAAAATCCAGGGGGATCGGTCGGGGGCACCGGGGGGGCTGCTGGGGTGGGGGGGGGAGAGGTTAGAGGCGAGAGAGGGAGGGTTCAGGCTGATTCTGCCAAGTGACGCGGTGCTGAGATGTTCTCTCCGTCGCCTGGAATGGAGGAGGTCGTGGGTTAGATCCCGACCCTGCCTCCTCTATGTAAATGTTCTACCCGTGGTGGCCGCGTGGATTCTTCTCTACGAATCCTCCGGCGTTGCCCTCCACATTTAGAATTGACGTCCACGCGTTCAGAGGAGTTGGCTGCTGCGATAACATTCCACACGACGATGACGACGAGGCCAACTTGAACGAATGATCGCCCAATCATTTGTTCAAGGCAAAGATCGCTTCTGAAGAAAGAGCTACGTAGCTCAGTGGGCCTTACCTTGTAGAAATAAAAAACATACGTAGTTTAGTTTAATACTCTTTGGTTCTTTCGATAAAGTCACGTAGGTATAAAATAAAATGAATCACAACGTTTCAGGCGCAACACAAGCGTCCATCATCAGGTGGGAAAGCATGGTCTGCTGCTGATTGATTTTATTTTCTACCTACGTGACTTTACCGAAAGAACCAAAGAGTATGGATTCCTGCAGTCACGAACGCTACAAATCAAGATGTAGTTTAATAGTTAAATAGTTTAAACGGGGTAGCGCTTGCCCCATCGCACCCGCGCGTAGACGGACAGACAGACTCGCGCACAGATGCAGCGGGAGTTGGACGCTCCGGCCCGAATGAGCGTCGAGGAACCGGCGACTCATCGCCTGTGTACAGCCCCGCAGAGCCAGTGGTGGAGATTCCACATTCTTTTGGCGGGTGGGGGGGGGGGGGTCTATCCATAGGGCAACCACGAAGTGGTATCTGGTTTAACCGCTACTCGCGCCACTGAAGGGAGGGATGACGATGGTCACACCAAGTGTCTAGTCAGCAGGGTCAGGCATTGCTTGAGCCACTGCTGTTAAAACTGCTTGCTGTTTATAAGCAGGCAACGGTTTCGACATTTCGTGTGTCATCAGCAACGATTGCTGGTGAACTGCTCGGTGTTGAAAGGCAACGACCCTCTCCGTTAGCCACGTATCCCCGAGCTCAACACAGCACTTGCAGGCCCCGTTGCAGACAAAAACTGAGACTCGAGTAAAATAAATCAAAACCTGCTGACGACCGAACGAACCCCTGTTTCCGCGAGTGATTAGATATGCGCTATCGGTGAGAGATCAAAGTCCTGTCCGATGAGGCTGTGTTCCCATTGTTAGGATGTCTTATAGTGCTGCCTTATTGGAGCTGTGGATATAAACCGAACACATACCTGGGGTGGGGTCACAACGCCAGCACGTAATGCAACCACGAAAACACAGCAGGCCACAACACTCACTCACAAAGACAAAGATCCCTCGTAAAGACTTCACAGACTTTTGGGGCAAGTTCTGCTCGCGAGTAGCATCTCTGAAGGCCGGCACGGCACACGAGGGGCGGGCGGGGTGGGGGGCAGCAACAACGCCCGCATGTTTCTGAACGTGGAGGGAAAAACCGGAGGAGCCGGAGAAAATAAATCCACGTGAGCTCCAAATATACAGCAGCAGGCGTCAGGGTCGGGATCGAACCCACGACTTCCTGCATACCAGGCGAGGTAGTTAACATCTCCTAGCCACCGTGGTGATGATGAGAGAGAGACACGCAAACTCCAAATATACAGCAGCAGGCTTCAGGGTCGGTATCGAACCCACGACCTCCTGTACGCCAGGCGAGGTAGTTAACATCTCCTAGCCACCGTGATGATGATGAGAGAGAGACGCAAACTCCAAATATACAGCAGCAGGCGTCAGGGTCGGGATCGAACCCACGACTTCCTGCATACCCGGCGAGGTAGTTAACATCTCCTAGCCACCGTGGTGATGATGAGAGAGAGACGCAAACTCCAAATATACAGCAGCAGGCGTCAAGGTCGGGATCGAACTTACGACCTCCCGCATACCCGGCGAGGTAGTTAGCATCCCTAGCCACCGTGGTGCCACGCGATGGCCCTCCTCTTGCGCAGGACGTCACAGGATCTTGAACGTCCACTGTGAGTGAGGTGAGGACTAAGTGTCATTACGATTCAAACACACGACCGCAGTATTAACCAGGGTGGCCGCTGGACTCGAACCATTGACCTCCACAACAAGTGGCCCGACCCAATGTCCCGAACGTTGACGGCTGTGCCACGCTGACGAGTCCTCATGAAGACGAAGGCGCTGTACGCGTGTCTCTCTGCGTCACTGCTGCATGTTCAGCTCCGCCGAGGTGGTGGTTTAGACAAGGTTGAGAGAGCATTGCACCTGCCATGTGATGATGATATTGCAAGCACGCGCGGCAAAACTCGGGAGCGGTTCCAACATGCAGTGTCTCATCATGAAACAGGCTGGCTTGAGCCAATGCTGAACTGCCAGGCGTCTATAGCCGAGGACCGGTTTTGACATTTATTTTCTCATCAGCAGTCCGGCTCAGTTGAACAATTGCTGGTGAACTGTCAGATGCCCATGGTGCCCCCTCTGCGTTCACGAACTTGCTATCCGCGGATCGCATCTGGCACTCGACGCGAATGTGCCGAGAGATAAAAGTGATGGCGATAAAGTGATGAAATTAGCACGGTTAGCTACGTACGGTGCAAACGAAGTTCAACATACATGGCACAAAGCGATGGGATCATTTTCATATGTTTCATAGATTATTAACGTATTCATGTCAGGTCATTCGTTTGGTTATTCGTAGGCCAATGTTATAATCCGTGGAATGTACAAATTGATGAGCATCGTCGGAACGTATATGGGGCCTTTTGATGTGACGTCACATTTCTAAAACACCCCCCCCCCCTCGTCACACATCGTCACAAATGTCTGACCCCACCCCCCCCCCCGATGACGTCATGTATGGACAGCCCCTATCCCCTCTCGGCGAGTAACGAGGTGGACGCTGTAGAGAGCCAAGGACCGGTTTCATTGAAAATTGACCAGGTGGTGAGTGGCCGGTGTAAAGGTCGCTCGCTCGGCCCGTTACAGAGTAACCCGTCCAGTCACGCGGCGACTCGGTAGGTTTCATCATGGCCGTGGCGGAGACACTGAGAGATGCTGGGTTCATGGTTCAAGGCCTCAGGGGTCTTGGTGTCTGGGTGTGTCTCGGTGAGTTTACACGTGTGTGTGTGTGTTACTGGGGAGCGGTGGCGCAGCGGTTAGCACACTGCGCTACGCGCCCCGCAAGCCGAGGTTGATTTCCGCTCACGGCCAGTGACGATTCTCTGAACCGGTCCTGGTCCTCGCCTAGGTCGGCTCAGCCTCAAATAGTTGGTGTGGTGTGTGAACATCGCCACTGGGGAGACAAAGGCGACCGGGCGTGTCACCCACCCCCTCGTGTGCCGTTGCTGGCCTTACTAGGTGTTCGCTAACAGCACTTGCCTCAACAGTCTGTTTAGGCTATAGGGGGATCTTTGTCTCTGCATTCATGTAGCCAACGGTGCTAATCGGAGGTACGGGACAACAAACTAACCACAAAAAACAGTTCTAAATAAATTAGTATTCAATTAAATTATTTGAAAGTGCATAGCCCCAGTGGCTTCCTCATATCGGAGGGAAGAACGTTCCAGACGGCCGCAGAAGCGCATCTGAAAGCACCGCGCGATGTGGCGACCACCGCCTTTGTTCAACGGCTGATGATTAAAGCATTGCCATCGATGATGATAACGATGAAGATATCCAGTACTACCTTGAAGATAGTCAACAGGACAGTGGCAGCAATGATAATGATCAATCAACTATTGATGATCTTGCTGATGATGATGATAACTATGATGCTGCTAATGCTGATGATGATACAGTATTTCTGCTTATTATAACAATGATGCTCCTGCTGATGATGCTGCTGATGCTGCTGCTGCTCATGCTGAGGATGATACTGCTACTACTTCTGCTGATAATGATGCTGCTTCTGATCATGCTGAAGATGATGAAACCATCATGGTGATGATGATAACGATTATGATTTTACTGCTGATCATGCTGAGGAGGATGCTGCTGCTACTGATCATGCTGAGAATGATACTACTTCTGCTGATGACAATGATGCTGCTGATACTGCTGATCATGGTGGGGATGATGATGCTACTTCTGCTGATGATACTGCTGCTTCTGATCGTGCTGAAGGTAATGATACCATGATAGTGGTGGTGGTGATGATGCTGATCATGCTGAGGATGATGGTGCTACTTCTGCTGATAATGATGATAATGATGATGCTGCTAATGATGATGATGATGCTAATGTCGATGATGCTGCTGCTGATAATGATGCTGCTAATGTTGATGCTGCTGCTACTTCTGCTGATAATGATGATGATGCTGCTAATGTTGATGCTGATACTCCTGCTGATAATGATGATGATAATGATGCTGCTAACTCACTGGTGCTGCCGCCAGGAGGAGGAGGAGGGGGAGGTTTGGTGCTGTCCCCCTTCTCGTCACACTCCGAGCCCTTGAGGCCCAGGCCAAGGCCCAGGCCCAGGGCCAAGGACAGGCCCAGGATGAGGGCGGCGCCCAGGACGATAAGCCTCTTCAAGGGCCGGCGGCGTCGCTGCCGTGGTTGGAGTTTACCATCCATCTCCATCTTTGGGGTCGTGGCTCTTCCTGGGAAACAGCAGCAGCAGTAGAAGCAACAGCAGTAGTAGAAGCATCATCAGCAACAGCAGTAGTAGAAGCACCATCAGCAACAGTTGTAGAAGCATCAGCAACAGCAGTAGAAGCAGCAGCAGTCGAAAGCATCAGCAGCATTGCCATCAGCAAAAGTAGTAGAAGCATAATCAGCAACACGAGTCAAAGCATCAGCAGCATCATCAGCATCATCAGCAACGGTAGAAGCAGCAGCATCATCAGCAGCAGCAATAGACGCATGGACTGCATCGAATGAGCCGTACGTCCCGTTGTGTGTAAATTTTCTGGCCTATGGTGATGTTTCTGGACACTTTGATTTTCTTCTACAGGGCGTTTCAAACACATGGACCCAATTTCAAAGCAGCATATTTCACGATGGCAACATGTTAGAATTACACGAAAAGTTACAAACGGTTTAATGGAGTTATCAAGTTTTAGAAACCACTTTATAAATGCTCTCTGTGCCCTCCCACCCTGCTGTACGGACAACATCGAGACGATAGTTGAATTCACGTTTTCCTCCGATGTGCGTGATCACCCCGTGCTCTTCCCCTTACATCAACAGCAGCCCGCTTCCTCAAATTGTCGGTACCAACGACGACTGCTCTTTGACATTGGCGGATCAATGCCAAAAATCAACTCACTCACTGAAAAGAAGACAAAGACAAAAATTCCCTGTATAGCCTTAACAGACTGTTGGGGCAAGTGCTGTTAGCGAGCACATATTAAGGCCAGAGCTACTCCCGGCCGCCTTTGTCTCTCCACTGGTGATGTTTACACACCGCACCAGGTACTGTAGTCATTTGAGGCTGAGTCGGCCTAGGGGATGCCCAGGACCGCTGCGATACACGGAGGGGGTTCCTGGTGCCAACACCACCACGCCCGGCCGTCTTTGTCTCCCTCAAGCTGATGTTGTTGTACACAACGCGACCAGATTTCTCATTGAAGGCTGAGTCGACCGGATTCTTGGCGCAGCGTGCTAACCACTACACAACCGCTCCCCACTTCATATATATAAAAACAAAGATCCCGTGTAGCCTGTGAGACTATAGGGGGCAAATGCTGTTAGCGAGCACCTATGCAGGCCGGCACGGCACACGAGGGGGTCGGTGGCCAGCACCACGCCCGGCCGCCTTTGTCTCCCTCGTGGCTCCACGGTGCTGAGATGTTGACTACCTCGCCTGGTATACAGGAGGTCGTGGGTTCGATCCCGACCCTGACGCCCGCTGTTTATTTCGGATTTGCGTGTCCCCCCCCCCCTCTCTCTGTCTCTCTCTCCCCGTGTTCGAGTGGATTTTTCTCCGGGTCCCCCGGTTTTACCCTCCACGTTTCGACGCAACATCACGCGTGTATACTCTTCGGCTGCTGTGCATGTCCGCGTGATCAGCCACTTCGGGGAGCTTCTGAAAAAAATGAGCTCTATCGCTCAAGGGGCCTTTCTGGTGAGAATAAAGATGAGTTTACATTTTACACACCGCGCCGTGGACTCGTTTGAGGCCGAGTCGATCTACGGGAGGACCAGGGCTGGTTCAGAAAATCGCCGTGAGCGGGAATGGAACTCGGGCCACCGGGTTAATACGCACACACAAAGATAGACAAAGACAAAGATTCCCCGTATAGCCTTAACAGACTGTAGGGGCAAGTGCTGTTAGCGAGCACCTATGAAGGCCGAAACGGTACACGAGGGGGTGGGTGGCCAGCACCACGCCCGACCGCCTTTGTCTCCCCAGTGGCGATGTTTACACACCGTACCAGGTACTTATTTAAGGCTGAGTCGACCTAGGGGCGGCCCCGGACCGGTTCAGATAATCCTCACTGGTGTTGGCCGTGAGCGGGAATCGAACCCGGGTCGCCAGGTTCACAGCGCAGCGTGCTAACCGCTACACTACCGCTCCCCATACGCACACACACGTGTGCACATACACCCGAATGAATGATGATGATGATGATGTTCGTGGTGATGTAAATAAATGACTGACGATGAAGATGTTGTTTGACGATGGTGATGATTGTGCGTGTCCACCCAATGCCCATCTTCAGAATCCGAAGAACTATCAAGTTACTTTTCACAGATGTCCCATCTTCGTGGTGACGACGATGATGATGATGAAGATGATGAAGATGATAATGATGATGATGAAGATGATAATGATGAAGATGATGAAGATGATGAAGATATGAGTTACCTTGCTCTGCTCTGCAGCTCTCCTCTCCGGGTCTGAGTGAAGACTTCGTGTGGACTTTGGAATCCACCAATCATCCTCCCGGCTCCTGCTGAACCCCCCCCCCCCCCCCCGCTGTCCCTCCACCTGCCCCTCGACGTCTCACGGCTTTACACCTCCTGGTCCCTCAGCCACTCACACAGAGAGCCACAGACTCACAGAGCCATCGAATCACACAGAGAGCCACAGACTCGACTCGCACGGAGAGCGACTCGACTCGCACGGAGAGCCACAGACTCGCACGGAGAGCCACAGACTCACAGAGCCATCGAATCACACAGAGAGCCACAGACTCGACTCGCACGGAGAGCCACAGACACGCACGGAGAGCCACAGACTCACAGAGCCATCGAATCACACAGAGAGCCACAGACTCAGACAGAGAGCCATCGACTCACACAGAGCCACAGACTCACACGGAGAGCCACAGACTCATTTAGAGAGCCACAGACTCACACAGAGACCCACAAACTCGCACAGAGAACCACAGACACTCACAGAGAGCCACATACTCAGACAGAGAGTCATCGACTCACACAGAGAGCCATCGACTCACACAGACTCACACAGAGAGACACAGACTCACACAGAGAGCCACACACTTACAGAGAGACCCATAATACTAACACACTCGCAGAGCCAGAAACTCACAGAGACCCACTCACACATGGATCCAATTAGACCCACACTCACAAAGATACTTAGAATCACAGAGACCCGCAGACTCGCAGAGACCCACCGACTCACACAAAGATACACTCACACCGAGACCCAAACTCACAGATACGTAGAATCACAGATCTACAGACTCGCACAGAGACTAACACAAACACATACTCGCACATAGACTCACACAGAAACTTACACGGAGACTTACACGGAGACTCACAGACTCACACAGAGACTCACACAGAGACCCAGACTCACACAGAGAACCATATACTCGCACAGACCCACGCAGAGACAGACAGACTTACGCAGAGACCCATAGACTCACGCATAAACTCATGCAGAGACCCATAGACTCACACAGAGACCCATAGACTCACACAGAGACTCGCACAGAGACCCCATAGACTCACACAGAGACTCGCAGAGACCCACAGACTCGCACGCAGCCAACACAAACTACAAAACAACTCACGGCCAAACACATCCGAACGGAGCAGCAGCCCTCATTGTGCCGTGAACGCGTCCCGGGGCGTCTTAGTGAGGCCGCCCCGGGCTCGAAGAGAAGCTCCCAACAGAGACCCGAGTTCGAATCCCAATCACGGCCGCGCCCGACCCAACACCACCAGAGACGAATGCCTTGGAACCGCCCCCCCCCCCCCCTGGGACTCGCCGAGGTCGACTCAGCCTCAAAACGCATTTTTACCTGGAGCGGTGTCTCTACATCAACACGGGGAAAGGGAGGGGGGAGACAAAGGCGGCCGGGCGTGGTTGCTTGCCCACACACCAACCACCCCACCCCAGCACCCCCCCACCCCCCGTCTCGTGTGACGTTGTCGTCTTTAAATTAATATTTAAAAGCGCTGAAACGCCACAAGCTGCGCGTGGCTTGACAATGGCGCCCTCTCGTGGCTGCGCCCGCGTGGCGATGGCGCTTTATTGAAACATTTAAAGACAAGGACCCCCCCCCTCCACCCCTCGCCGGGACCGCCTTTGTCTCATCGCCACTTTGTCAGTGGTGATGTTCACACATCGCACCAGGTACTCATCAGCAGGGGGGAGGGGGGGGGAGACCCAGGATCGGTTCAGATAATCGCCGCTGATGTTGACCATGAGCGGGAATCGAACTCGGGGCGCGGGTAGAGAAGCGCAGCGCTACCCCCCCCATCATCATCACACACTCATCCACAAAGACAAAGGTCCCCCGTATAGCCTGCACAGACTGTTGGGGCAACTGCTGTTAAGAGAGTAGCGGCACTGTGGCACACGAGGTCGGTGGTGGTGTTGCCAGCGCTACGCCCGGCCGCCTTTGTCTCCCCACTGCTGCTATACACACACAAAGACCTCTCCGTGTAGTCTATGGCGTGCGCGCGTGTAAACAACGCCACCAGGGAGACAAAGGCGGCCGGGAGTGGTGCCGACGCCCGCCCCCCCCCCCCCCCCTCATCGTGTGCCGTGCCGGCCTCCATTAGGTGCTGCTCGCCAGCAGCACTTGACCCGACAGTCTGTGAAGGCTACACGGGTGATCTTTGTGTTTGTGTGTTGGTGCTCGGACCGTTAGCGAGCTCCGATTAGTATCGGGCGCCACGGTGGCTAGGAGATGTTAACTACCTCGCCTGGCATACAGGAGGGCGTGGGTTCGATACAGACCCTGACGCCTGCTGCTGTAGATTTGGAGTCTGCGTCTCTCATCATCATCATCACGGTGGCTAGGAGATGTTAACTACCTCGCCTGGCATACAGGAGGGCGTGGGTTCGATACAGACCCTGACGCCTGCTGCTGTAGATTTGGAGTCTGCGTCTCTCATCATCATCATCACGGTGGCTAGGAGATGTTAACTACCTCGCCTGGCATACAGGAGGGCGTGGGTTCGATACAGACCCTGACGCATGCTGCTGTATATTTGGAGTTTGCGGTGTCTCTCTCCGCCGTGGTGGATTTTTCTCCGGGTCCTCCGATTTTCCCCCCTTCCACATTTCGAATCGCACTCCGCGCGGTTTCACGGTGTCTGGCTGCTGTGCTATGAATGTCCACACGACGCCGATTATGATGACGAGAAGCCACTCCGTTGAGCCATCACGCGATATCCAGGGTCGCTTCTGAGAACAATGAGCCACATTGCTCAGGTGGGGGCCTTACCTGGTAAAATAAATAACCAAAAAAATGTATCGGTATGATAATTGGTTTTTTACCCTTATATCTGGCAACAAAACTGACACCTTTTTACAAGGAGTCATGTTTGCATAGACCGCAATACCTGCAGTCATAATACAAACAAAAGAACATAACTCTGATAATGTGCACTGTCCTTGAAGTTGATTGGTCCACACCCGAGACAGCTTTCCTTAGAGCCTAGTCTCATATGGGTTGGACCAGATGACGCCAAAAGACGCACGAGTGCGCCTTTTGGCGTCAACTTCAAGGACAGTGCACATTATCAGAGTTATGTCTTTTGTTTGTATTATGACTGCAGGTATTGCGGTCTATGCAAACATGACTCCTTGTAAAATTGTAAAAAGGTGTCAGTTGTTGCCAAATAGAAGGGTAAAAAAACCAATTATCATATTTTTACTGGCAAATGAGGTTCCCATAGAATGTATCGGTAGTTTTAACATCGCCAGCACCAACGCCCGCCCGACCGCCCGCCTTTGTCTCCCCAGTCCCGTGTCAATGTAAACGTCGGACACGTGCGTTCTGAATAAATACGTGTCGACTTTTATTTCCGAAACAGTGCGGAGATTTTGGGGAGAGGGGAGGGAGAGGAAGTAATTACATTGGAAGGGTTGCCCAACCGCACACAATCGACAAATTTAGTTGATAGATCAACACCGACGTAAAAATATTCGCGGATATGAGTTCCCTCCCCCCACAGCCCACCCCCACCGCCCCTCACCGCCCCCCCCCCACCGCCCCCCCACCGCCGCCGTGACTCCAACCCGCCCGTCGCATTCATATCGATTTGTCTTTCTGCCATTTCGCCGTTTCTGCAGTTCGCTCGACGACTCCACACGGAGGTTCCCTGCCGCGATGGCGTGAACCCACGTGGTCAGTCGTGGCGAGGTCGGCGATGGGAGGGAGCGCGAGGGAGAGCGTGCAAGGTGCGTTAGGCGATGGGACACGCCAGGATCCAGGAAGATTTCACAGCCTTTACAGGTTTCATCGATTCAACAGGTTTACACATTCATTCACGTTTCCCATATTTCACACATTTTTCAGATTTTCCAGGTATCCCAGGCTTCCCATACTTCCCAGGAATTCCATAAATATTCTTCAGGTTTCCCAAGATTTCACCAGATTTCCCAGATTTCCCAGATTTCCCAAGATATCAACTACACAGAGACAGTGGGTAATAGAGCTGGGGGAGATAAAAGCATTGCGGGGGTGGTGGTGTGGGTGGGGACACAAGTTGCACACCCATCGCCCCCATCACCCCATCGGCCCGATCACCCTCTCACCATCACCCCATCGGCACCATCGGCCCAATCATCCCCATCACCTTCACCGCGTGCCCACCCACCCCCCTACCCCCCACCCCCGTACCCCCCACCCACTACCACCACCGCCCCCTTTCACCGACACGTGCATCCGAGCGCCGTCATGCCGTCGTACAGCTTGTACGCGATGCTGCCGCCAGGCTCTTGCACGAGGACGCTGACGGCGCCGTAGTGCGAGGGCACGCACGAGGCCTTGCCCGCGCCTAGCCCGGGCCGGGCCTCCTCCACGATGGTGCACACGATGGCGTGGTTGGGCGCGCCCAGGGCGTGCAGGAGGCCGCGCGCACACTCGCCGCGGCAGAAGCCCGCTTCGTAGCGGTGCGGCGCGATGATCCACCGGTCCCAGCCCAGGTCGCCAAAGTTCACCGACAGGTTGTGGAGGCGGCAGCCGTGGCGGTAGGTGGCCGAGTAGCCGCGCGCAGACAGCCACTGCTGCCGCTGCTGCTGCCGCTGCTGCTGCTTTTGGGGTGACGGTGCCAGGGAGGATGAGGAGGACGAGGTGGACGAGGTGGAGGAGGTTTGACGCCCATTTGGGGTCTCGTGCGGATTGACCCCCTTGGGCAGCGAGCGCACCACCCTGCGCCTCGCTCTCGAGCCGTCGGCCCCGGGGGCGCTCCGCGGCGTCCCGGAGGGGCACGGGGCCCACCAGAGGCCCTTGCTGCATGCCCAGGGCCCGCTTCGGTAGCTCGGCTTCAAGGCGGTGGCGGTGTCCGTCACCGTCGCGATCTTCCTCCTCCGCTTCTTCTCCTCGTTAAACATCGACGACTTCAGCTTCTTCTGCTTCTTCCACCACAGGGTGTCAACACTTTGCCCAACCCGGCTCCCCGCGAGACGCCAGGCGGGGTGGTGGTCGTGGTGGTCGTGGTGGTCCCCTTCCAGGGACCCCGGGATATCCCCGAGGAACCCCGGCGAGGGGAGCTCCAACTCCTCAGACTTTTCCTCTCCTGCCGGAGGCGGCGCCGCTGCCGCCACCCCCAGGAGGTCGTTCGAGTATATGAGGAGAAACGGCGGCACGGGAGCACGACGTGGGACGGGCGCGCAGCTCCAAGCCACGCGGAGCGCCGGCAGCGGGGAGGAGGAGGTGGTGGTGGGAGACGAAGAGCCAGGGTGGTTCAAGAGGCGCGACACGGGCCCCGTGACGTCCACCTCGAACCACTCGCCCAGCGACACCCTCGCGGGAGCCTCCAGCTCGTGGTCTGAGACGAGGTCCCCGTTGGAGAGTGGAGTGGCCTCGGCGTTGAGTTTCGGTGGAACGTCTGGGTTGGAGTCCGGAGTCGGATTTGCGGTGAGGTTCTGTGCAAGATCTGGGTTGGAGTCCAGGTCAGGTTTGGGTTTCGGTTGAGGGTTCCGGCTGGGGTCTGCACTGGGCCTTGGCATCATCTCTCGGTTTGGGTTTAAGTTCGGGTCCAGGCTGGGGTCACCGCCGCTGGCCTCTGGGTCTTCCGCGGGCTCCGCAGCTCCGTGGTCCGCTCCGACGAAATTCCCCGGCAACATCTGAAAGCACGGAAGGGCAAACCGCCAGGGGTGGTCCAAGTGAGGGCCGTCTCGTCAGTGGCCCGGTTTCACCTCCACCAATCACGGCTGGTGAACAGTTACAGATGTTTACACTGGTAGGAACCACCTGGTTACACCAGCCCACAGGGGATTATTGTGTCCGTCCGTCCGTCCGTCGTGCATCCAAAAATGGGAGGGGTCGGGCTGGGTGGAGAGGGGAGGGTGGGCAGGGGCTGGGTGGGGAGGGGCTGGTCACCCCGTGGTGCCCTTATAAAACTCAACGTTTAACCAACTCACGCCGGCTTGTGCCCGCTCTCACAGTCGGCCATATTTGCGGAATACACCACGCCGCCGTTGACCCTAGCCATTGACCGAGCAACCCAACGTTCCTAGCAGCTCCCTCCGCAGGAATGTTTTCGGTAAGGACCCCCCCCCCCCCCCCCATCTGTCAGATGTGGGTCATAGATGCTGGATGACGATTGGCCCATTCCACTCATGAGGCAGCTCTTCCCTCCCCTGATCCCATCTGCGTCACTGCTGCTGCTGCTCCCTCCCCTGATCCCATCTGCTTCCACCTCTTCGTCCGTGTCTTCTAGCACAGGGTAAAGAAGTTGCTACGGTGGTAACGGTAAAGCGCGATAACGGGGTAACAGAACTGGAGTGTATCCTCAAAGCGCCAATCCTCTCTGTCTGACAGTGTCCAATCACAGAGCAGTGACGTAGGGTAACATGTGGGGGACTTTGTTAGTAACGAGGTAACACGTGGAGTCACGTGGTAACGTGTTCGTAGTGGGGTTAACACGTGGGGTAACACGTGGGGTAACACGTGGTAACGTGTTCGTAGCGGGGTTACACACGCGTGAAGGAAAGCAGACGTAACACGCATGAGGGTTACGTGCTAACATGGGGGTAAAACGCGCATTAGTGGGGGAGGTCACGTGGAAAGGCATGTGGGGGTAGCACGTCTGTTAGTGAGGGAGGTCACGTGGTGAGGCATGTGGGGGTAGCACGTCTGTTAGCGAGGGAGGTCACGTGGTGAGGCATGTGGGGGTAGCACGTCTGTTAGCGAGGGAGGTCACGTGGTGAGGCATGTGGGGGTAGCACGTCTGTTAGCGAGGGAGGTCACGTGGTGAGGCATGTGGGGGTAGCACGTCTGTTAGTGAGGGAGGTCACGTGGTGAGGCATGTGGGGGTAGCACGTCTGTTAGCGAGGGAGGTCACGTGGTGAGGCATGTGGGGGTAGCACGTCTGTTAGTGGGGGAGGTCACGTGGTGAGGCATGTGGGGGCAGCACGTCTGTTAGTGGGGGAGGTCACGTGGTGAGGCATGTGGGGGTAGCACGTCTGTTAGTGGGGGAGGTCACGTGGTGAGGCATGTGGGGGCAGCACGTCTGTTAGTGGGGGAGGTCACGTGGTGAGGCATGTGGGGGCAGCACGTGTGTTAGTGGGGGAGGTCACGTGGCGAGGCATGTGGGGGTAGCACGTGTGTTAGTGGGGGAGGTCACGTGGCGAGGCATGTGTGGGGGTAGCACGTCTGTTAGCGAGGGAGGTCACGTGGTGAGGCATGTGGGGGTAGCACGTCTGTTAGCGAGGGAGGTCACGTGGTGAGGCATGTGGGGGTAGCACGTCTGTTAGTGAGGGAGGTCACGTGGTGAGGCATGTGGGGGTAGCACGTCTGTTAGCGAGGGAGGTCACGTGGTGAGGCATGTGGGGGCAGCACGTCTGTTAGTGGGGGAGGTCACGTGGTGAGGCATGTGGGGGCAGCACGTCTGTTAGTGGGGGAGGTCACGTGGTGAGGCATGTGGGGGCAGCACGTCTGTTAGTGGGGGAGGTCACGTGGTGAGGCATGTGGGGGTAGCACGTCTGTTAGTGGGGGAGGTCACGTGGTGAGGCATGTGGGGGCAGCACGTCTGTTAGTGGGGGAGGTCACGTGGTGAGGCATGTGGGGGCAGCACGTGTGTTAGTGGGGGAGGTCACGTGGCGAGGCATGTGGGGGTAGCACGTGTGTTAGTGGGGGAGGTCACGTGGCGAGGCATGTGGGGGTAGTACGTGTGTTAGTGGGGGAGGTCACGTGGCGAGGCATGTGGGGGTAGCACGTGTGTTAGTGGGGGAGGTCACGTGGCGAGGCATGTGGGGGTAGCACGTCTGTTAGTGGGGGAGGTCACGTGGTGAGGCATGTGGGGGTAGCACGTCTGTTAGTGGGGGAGGTCACGTGGTGAGGCATGTGGGGGCAGCACGTCTGTTAGTGGGGGAGGTTACGTGGTGAGGCATGTGGGGGTAGCACGTCTGTTAGTGGGGGAGGTCACGTGGTGAGGCATGTGGGGGTAGCACGTCTGTTAGTGGGGGAGGTCACGTGGTGAGGCATGTGGGGGCAGCACGTCTGTTAGTGGGGGAGGTCACGTGGTGAGGCATGTGGGGGTAGCACGTCTGTTAGTGGGGGAGGTCACGTGGTGAGGCATGTGGGGGTAGCACGTCTGTTAGTGGGGGAGGTCACGTGGTGAGGCATGTGGGGGTAGCACGTCTGTTAGTGGGGGGCGAGTACATGGGGGGGGGGGTAACAAGTCGGGCGGGGGGGTAACCGTGTGTTAGTGAGGGGGGGGGCGCAACAAGTGAGGTAACACATGGGGGTTAACACCTGGGGGGGGTAACGCGTGTGGTGGGTGGGGGGGGGTGGGGGAGGTGACGTGGTAACGTGGCGGTTACCCGCAGGGAGCACGCGGAGCGGCCGTGGGCGTCCCCAGGGTACACGAGGGCAGCGCGCAGGACCAGCTCCCCACGCGGCACCGCACGCAGGTCAAAGGTCACCACCTCGGCTACGCACCCGGGTCAAAGGGTCAAAGGGTCAAAAGGGCATCGGGTCAATAGGGCATCGGGTCAATATGGCAAGGGATCAAGGGGTTGAACTATCGCACAGGGTTGTACAGCGGGGCGGGTGAGTCGTGCGAGGCCGCCTTTGTATCTCGAGTGGCGATGTTGACACATCGCAGAGTACTCATTTGAGGCTGGCTTGACCTAGGGGAGGCCCCAGTCCGGTTCAGATTATTGTTACTGGTGTTGGCCATGAGTCGGAATCGAACTCGGGTCCCTGCGTTCACACCCACCCTCACCCACACACATTCACACCCACCCTCACCCACACACATTCACACCCACCCTCACCCACACACATTCACACCCACCCTCACCCACACACATTCACACCCACCCTCACCCACACACATTCACACCCACCCTCACCCACACACATTCACACCCACCCTCACCCACACACATTCACACCCACCATCACCCACACACATTCACACCCACCATCACCCACAGACATTCACACCCACCATCACCCACACACATTCACACCCACCATCACCCACACACATTCACACCCACCCTCACCCACACACATTCACACCCACACCACACTCACACCCACACACATTCACACCCACACACACACCCACACACACCCACACCCACCCTCACCCACACACATTCACACCCACACACATTCACACCCACCCTCACCCACACACATTCACCCACACACATTCACACCCACACACACCCACACCCACCCTCACCCACACACATTCACACCCACACACATCCACCCTCACCCACACACATTCACACCCACACACACACCCACACACACCCACACACACACACACCCACACCCACCCTCACCCACACACACACACCCACACCCACCCTCACCCACACACACCCACCCTCACCCACACACATTCACACCCACACACACCCACCCTCACCCACACACATTCACACCCACACACACCCACACCCACCCTCACCCACACACATTCACACCCACACACACCCACACCCACCCACACCCACACCCACCCACACACACATTCACACCCACCCTCACCCACACACTTCACACCCACCCTCACCCACACACCCACACCCACCCTCACCCACACACCCACCCACCCTCACCTCATTTCTCACCCACCCACCCCCCTCATTTCTCACCCACCCACCCACCTCATTTCTCACCCACCCACCCACCTCATTTCTCACCCACCCACCCACCTCATTTCTCACCCACCCCACCCACCTCATTTCTCACCCACCCACCCACCCACCTCATTTCTCACCCACCACCCACCCACCCACCTCATTTCTCACCCACCCACCCACCCACCTCATTTCTCACCCACCCACCCACCTCATTTCTCACCCACCCACCCACCCACCTCATTTCTCACCCACCCACCCACCCCACCTCATTTCTCACCCACCCACCCACCCACCTCATTTCTCACCCACCCACCCACCCACCATCATTTCTCACCCACCCACCCACCCACCTCATTTCTCACCCACCCACCCACCCACCTCATTTCTCACCCACCCACCCACCCACCTCATTTCTCACCCACCCACCCACCCACCTCATTTCTCACCCACCCACCCCACCTCATTTCTCCCCACCCCTCATTTCTCCCCACCCACCTCATTCTCACCCACCCACCCCATCTCTCACCCACCCACCCACCTCATCATCCACCCACCCACCTCATCTCTCACCCACCCACCCCATTTCTCACCCACCCACCTCATTTCTCACCCACCCACCTCATTTCTCACCCACCCACCTCATTTCTCACCCACCCACCTCATTTCTCACCCACCTCATCTCTCACCCACCCACCTCATTTCTCACCCACCCACCCTCCTCATCTCTCACCCACCCACCCACCCTCCTCATCTCTCACCCCACCCACCCACCTCATCTCTCACCTGTGGCCGCGGGGTCCCCCGGGGCTCGGCCGAGCCGGGCGGGCGGGATGAGTCTCGCGGTGTTGCTGGGGATGGCGCTGGGACCGCCCCGCGGCCTCCCGTCCTCGTCCGCCTCCCGCCGGTACAGCGCGCGCATGTAGCGCACGTGGTGGCGGTGGTGGTGGTTGTTGTTGTTGTGGTGGTGGGAGTCGCCGGGGACTCGCGACCCACGCGTCCCGGTGGAAACTCCACCACCACCAACTCCACCACCACCACCAACTCCACCGGCAACGGCGCTGTGGTCCAAAATGTGGCGGAGAAACGGCGGCGGAAATCGGTGGAGAGAGACAAAGGCGGCTGCGGCGGTGGCTGGAACACCCTCAGCTGCTGCAGCTGCTGCTGCTGCTGCTGCCCCCGTTGCGCCGTTCTCTCCACCGGCGGATTTGTGCGGATCGTCGCAGGCGGCGAGACCGAGAAAGCATGCGAGACAGAGGCCGACTGGGAATATCAACAATCCCCGACACATCATCATCACCACCTTCATCTTCGACGAATTCGTTTTCTCCTTCTTCCCGCTGTGCGCTCTCTCGCCTCCTGAACGAGACCCGCCAGGACTGGGTCGGACCCGGGCGTAGCTATTTAAACCTCATCACGTGGATTGCTAATTGGCTTGGGGGGGGGGATGAGGTGGGGGCTGGGGATGAGGTGTGTGGGAGGGGCGACCAGGCGTGGCTAACAGGTATAGGGCGGGTGGGAGGGATGAGGTGGAGGGGGGTGGAGGGGGGTGGAGGTGGGGGTGGAGGGGGGGGTGGAGGCGTGGCTAACAGGTATAGGGCGGGTGGGAGGGATGAGGTGGAGGGGGGAGGGTGGAGGCGTGGCTAACAGGTGTAAATCAGTGACCGTCATTGGTGCAGGGGGGGGGGAACTCCCAAAAGGTGTCGTGTGAAGAGCAAACCACTCCCTGTGTGTAGCATTGACATGAAATGTGTTTGATAGGTGACGTTTCGGGTAATTGTCCTTCTTCAGAGCTCATAATTAAGAAAGGGCGAGCAAGAGAGACAGAGTGGGTGATAAGAGTTGGAGACTGCCCTTCACACAATTGAACAACCACGCCTAGCATGGTCGATCTACTGCTGGATGAGGCCTATGGCCTCTAATCCACGTGTTCCTCTCTCTGCCTCTGAGTCTCATTCTAAGCGCGCATCTTCTCCACACCGATTGGCGCCCCGCTCAGTGCGTCTCGTCCACAGGGCGTGTTCACGACCGCGCGTTGTTCATCTCCCCCTACAATCTACAACTACAGGCTGTCTGACAATGAATATACCCCAGACATGAAGTTGATTAGTGGTATCGTTACTCATCGGTTATTTCGGTAAAGTCATACCTACGTGACTTTACCAAAAGAGTCAAAGAGTATGGATTCCTGCAGTCATGAAAGCTTCAAATCAAGACTGTTATCGTCGTTTTTATTCCAGATTCTGACATCAGTTGGAAATGAAATGTAACGCATCACACGAGGGGTCGCGACAACCAGCGCCTCCAGAGCTGCATGAGTCTCTTTGGCTGCCCCCATGAGGCTCTTTGGCTGCCCCCATGAGTCTCTTTGACTGCCCCCATGAGGCTCTTTGGCTGCCCCCATGAGTCTCTTTCGCTGCCCCCATGAGTCTCTTTGGCTGCCCCAATGAGGCTCTTTGGCTGCCCCCATGAGGCTCTTTGGCTGCTCCCATGAGTCTCTTTGGTTGCCCCCATGAGTCTCTTTAGCTGCCCCCATGAGTCTCTTTGACTGCCCCCCATGAGACTCTTTCGCTGCCCCCATGAGTCTCTTTGGCTGCCCCAATGAGGCTTTTTGGCTGCCCCCATGAGTCTCTTTAGCTGCTCCCATGAGGCTCTTTGACTGCCCCCATGAGTCTCTTTGGCTGCCCCCATGAGTCTCTTTGACTGCCCCCATGAGGCTCTTTGACTGCCCGCATGAGTCTCTTTGGCTGCCCCCATGAGTCTCTTTGGCTGCCCCCATGAGTCTCTTTGGCTACCCCCATGAGCCTTTTTGGCTGCCCCCATGAGACTCTTTGGCTGCCCCCATGAGACTCATTGGCTGCCCCCATGAGGCTCTTTGGCTACCCCCATGAGACTCTTTGGTTGCCCCCATGAGGCTGTTTGGCTGCCCCCATGAGTCTCTTTGGCTGCCCCCATGAGACTCTTTGGCTGCTCCCATGAGGCTCTTTGGCTGCCCCCATGAGACTCTTTGGCTGCTCCCATGAGGCTCTTTCACTGCCCCCATGATGCTCTTTAGCTGCCCCCATGAGTCTCTTTCGCTGCCTCCATGAGGCTATTTGGCTACTCCCGACTTAATATCATGAGATTGTGTTGCTTATCTCCGTGGTTTAAAAAAACAACGTAAAGTCTTACACGAGCACACCAAGGGGACCTTGAAGAACTTAAACATCGTATAATGTTATCCCGCTATGCCATCATCCATCTATAGTGAGTTCAACTGAGTCGCAGATGCACTTCTTGGAGGCAACACATTTATTAAAAACAACACACTGGGTACTACCCCTTAACACATTAACAACCTATGGCAGTGGACCACCAGGCTATCTACACTAATTATACCGGAATTAGCTACGACGGACCCTGGCCCAGGTCCACGTGTTGGTGACTCTTGTAGGACGTAGAACGTAGATTCTTCAGGATGAACAACAGCAGCCGGTCCCAATCAGGGACCCGGCTTATAACCTCTGTGGCGGGGCTGGCTCCGCCCTTGGCCACGACCACCTTCTAGAATCCCCTAGCAGGATCTTGACTCTGACACGTGATCACCCCGAGCCCCCACCTGGGGCCCCTGTGTAGACTTTACCGGTCACGTGTCCTTCGGGGTCAACCAGAGTGCCATGGACCTTAGTAATCCCATTCCCATGGCTGGCACTCCCACACCCCATCCTGTAGGGGTCGGCACTGCACGCAGAGCGTGGTGCCACTGAGCACTGTCGGACAGCGCTCACCGAGCCCCTCTAGGGCCGGCACTGCACCCACATACACGTGGTGCCCGCGATGGCAATACATCGCACGCCGTGCCTCTCTCGAGCCGGCATGACACAGTAACACAGCGAATAAGTGAGTACAAAGTGAGTAAAACCCTCATGTGTGCCTCAACAATAGCAATAAACAAATAAATACCCAAGCCCACCTATACAAATAGACATGCACTATCTGCAAATGTAAAGTAACAAACGGGAGAATTGGTGGAAGTACAGAACAACAACACGAAAGAGAAAAAATTAACCCGTAAAAACAAAGTTTTTCACTATGAATCCTTTATATGCGTGGCATCGGTTTTATTTTATTATTCATTTCTGTTTTTCTTGAGTAAGAGTTTCATTTTTATCACATTGGTATTTTAAATAAAATATGAAAAAAAATGTCCTAAAAAGTGGAAAATGTTGGGAAAAAAATTTCACGAAAATAAATTGTCACGCACAACGAGTCTGTGTGCAAAATGTCAGCTCGATTGGATCACGGGAAGTGGGTTAAAAAACGACCGAAAGATTTGCACGGTCGTTAGCGCGCAAGCAAGCAAGCAAGTGAACTTAATATAAAGGATTTTTAAAAAATTAACCCGTAAAAACGTTTTTCACTCTAAATCCTTTATATGCGTGGCGGCTAGAGTCCTCTCGTCCTCTGGCTTGAGATGGCTGCCACCTATGGGTCAGATGATTGTCTGCCAGCATTAAGCAATTGGTAATTAAATATTTTAAAAAAATTCCCTCAACAGTGTAAAATTTTGGAAAAAAATTTTCACGAAAATTAATTGTCACGCACAACGAGTCTGTGTGGAAAATGTCAGCTCGATTGGATCACGGGAAGTGGGGTAAAAAACGACAGAAAGATTTGCACGGTCGTAAGCAAGCAAGCAAGCACGCACGCAAGCACGCAAGCGAACTTAATATAAAGGACTTAAAAATGCAGTAAAACGCGAACGCTCGGAATCCCCTCCATCACCAACCTCTCCCACCCTCACCGTGTGACAACACCCGTAAACACAACGAAGGCCAGGATCAGCCAATAACTGATACGGCTTGCCGAGTGCGACAGAGATCTGATGGTGTGGGAGCGTGTGTGTGTATGGGGATGACGAAAACCGAAGAGTCTTTGATCGAGTCCGTGTGGCCGGGCCCCCAGGGGAGGTGGGCTCGCTCTCCCTGGAGGTCCCGGGGGGAATGTTCAAGTTCAAGTTCATTTATTAGGTATAGCCCTGTGAGCCATTCGGCTCTTGAATCGGGTGCAACCGCAACAAACAAAAAACAAAAACATGAACAAGAAAACATCTTAAAGTGAAAATCCAAGAAAATACAGCAAAATATTGCATAAAAATCACCGTATACCAATGCTCTGTGCAAAAATATCAGTGGGATGCAAGTCAAACAACAACAACAACCACAAGACAACTTAGATTAAGGCCATCAGTCTTACTCCGTACTACAACAAACAAACATGGCCGAACCAAAAAACGTTATTTTTGTGCAAATGTCCCGTCGAACCCGGCTCCTCACGAAGAGATGTTGGCCGGGTGGACGGGTTCTCCTCTCCCGAATCCAGTGGCGATGGTGCAGGTGGTGGCTCGGGGGACGTTAGACGTGCGGCATCGGAGGACGGGACCACACGACTCCGTTGAGGACCAACCTCAGCGGGAACACACCTCAGATCGCCGGTCACATCTGACACTCGGCCCTAGCGGTGTGGAGATGGAACGAACTCAAGCGGAGCGATGAAAGGCTTGAGGCGTGACGGATGTACAAACCAACTCCTACTATGGTCGAACGACCCGAATCACATCAACCGGCTCCCTCCAGGGTTTCAACAATTTGGGTGACGTTCCCACCGGTACCTGTGGATAGTGCAACCAGCCCAGAGGTCGCAACCGGGTACCCGATACCCGTACCCTACCCGATACCTGGCTATCCGTACCCGGCCGGGTACGGGTACCCGTTTGCGACCCTGGTGCGGTCGGGTACGGGTAGGCCGTGAGTCACCGGTGAGTAGCCGTTTGTCACTCATTTCGGGTAGGGTAGGGGTACGGATAGCGTACGGGTACCCATACCCGGCCGGGTACGGGTACGGGTAAGGAATCAAAACCCGTTTGCGACCTCTGAACCAGCCTCTGAACCAGCCTCTGTGCGGAAGTACGGGAACCACTCAGCCGCTCATTTGCCAATTGGCCCGAATTGTAAATTTCCCTGGAAGCCTTGTTTGGCGTGGCTCGCAATTGGACATCAATCAGGGGGTTGTGTTCTCTCCCGTACATTAAAAAAGGTGAGTAGCCAGTGGATGCGTGAGGAGCCATCCTATATGCAGCCAGCACTCCGGGAATATGCAAATCCGAGTCAAGTTGGGACTCGCTGACCTGATGACTCAACATCGATGTCAGAGTCCTGTGCGGCCGCTCAACCATGCCATCCGTCTACTTGTGGTATGGTGTGTGGCGTAGTGCGTGAAGCCTCCTCCGTGGGCTGGAGAGAGTGTGGTCAAACCGATGGGGAAACGGGTTTTGGTGGAGAACACGCCAACCAGGTCTTGGAAAACGTCGGCTATTTATAGACGGACCTATCACGGGATTGGCCCAGGGACCGAACAATAGGCTGCGCAGCCCTATAAAAGGAGTGCCCGAATCGGCAGTGGGGGCGCAACTCAGAAGCAACAGCAGCGGCGGCGGCGGCAGCAGCAGCAGGAGTGGCTGGGCGAGCTCCCACCCTCAAGGAGCGACATGAGTGAGGACCAGGGATCGTCACTAAGTAGGAGCTGAGTGCTGTCTCCAACTCTACAGAATAGATATCGTACAGGGAAACATTAAGTGACGGTATTATTATTGTTATATGTTTCCAGCGGCCGACCTGGGGAGGGAACCAGGGCCGGTGGGATGTCTGGGACCACAAGAAACATGCCAGCAGCGTCAGGAGCAGGGAAGCAAGCGAGCTGCAGCCTGGCACTGGCCGAGAGCGAAGTCGGTTGCCATCGGGTTACCGGGTTGGCTGCTGGGCTGCCCACGGACATCTCCCACTGTCCGAGGACGGTAACTCTGGGAAGCAGAGTTGCATAGGGGAGGTGGAAATCCTGGAAGAGGGGTACTCTGTGAAGCAGAGTTGTGTAGGGGAGGTGGACGACCCTCCCTTCCCCCCCAAAAGCTTCTGTGTGTGTCTCGGGGAAGCGGTAGGAACCGTAGGTGTGAGTGGATGTGTGTGGGTGATCTTGTAATGATTCTTATTCGGTTGATGTTCTTAGTGGTAGCCTGCTCAACGGCTGTAACTCCTCTGCCTGGCGTGGTCGGTGTCAGCTCGGGGTAATAAAAAGCTGACATGCCTAACACCCAGGACGCTGAGTGGTCGAACACCAGCGCAACTCGATACACCCCAACCATCAGCCCTCCTGATTAGGCAACGTGACATGGTGATGTGCGTACTTTCTTCGTTCCCAACAAATCGCACACCTCGCGCAGCAATTTCGAAGAAAAATGTTTTGCCCTGATCGGTCAGAAGACGTTCAGGAGCACCCTTGTCCATGACGTAGTCATTGAGGAATGCCTCCATGATCGTCGCCGCCGACTGGTTGGGAAGAGGCCAGGCCACCGGCCATCGTGAAAAGTACTCGACTCCCACCAGCAAATATTTATTCCCACACGGGGTAGTGGGAAATGGACCAAGAATGTCCAAAGCAACCAGTTAATTTATGCGGAGTTAATTTATGGTGGCCAACGGTTTCGCCGGCGGTTTCCGCCGCGTGCACTGTACACAACCTTTCAACAAATTAGCGACATCTTCCACCATGCCACACCAGAAGAAGTCCAGCTTAAGTGTGGCCAACGTCTTATGCACACCCAGGTGCAACAGTCACTCGTGTACCGCCCAAATGACCTTACCCCGCAGGGCAGTGGGCACAAGAATGTTATAACGGTGCAACCCACCGTCCCAATGCATGAGCAGTCTACTCTGAGAATAACAGAGGAAACACCCCGTCGATCCGCACCCCCATCAGCCTCCCTGACCCGGCGTCGCAATTTAAGCAGGGACGTGTCCTCAACCTGGAGGCGCCCCCATTCTTCATGGTTCAACCCAATGACGGCGTCGCGTGCCACCGGACCCTCGGCCATCTCGGAGGTTCCAACCTCGGCTGATGCCGCAAGGGGAGGGGGCGAGTGCTTGGTGGGCAGCTTACAACGCCCAGAGCCTGAAAAACACGCTCACCCATTGCTCGTTGGTAATCGCGACAGAGCATCTGCGTTCGTGCGTCGGAAGCCTTTGCGATACATAACATGAAAGGAATAGTCCTGGAGGACCTCCAACCAACGTAAAAGTTGGCCCGACTGCAGTTCAATACGCAGCGCGCACTGCAGCGCTGCATGGTCAGAGCACACCTCAAAGCGTTTACCATACAAATAGGGGCGATACTCTTACACGAAAAATACAATAGCTAGCGGTTCCCGATGTGTGACACAATACCATTGTTCGGCTGGAGATAGCACTCTGCTTCTCGACGCCATTGACAACTTAAACAGGACAGCTCCAATTCTGGTGTTACTAGCGTCTGTATCAAAGACACACGGCAAGGAAAAATCGGGGAGGAGCGTTCGCCAAGCCATTCCGGAGTGCAACAAATGCGGCCTCCTCCCCCCAATGGAATTTCTGACCCTTTGCCGTCAAGGCGTGGAGGGGTTTAGCGATGGTAGCAAACCCAGCGACAAAATGGCGGTAATAGGACGCAAATCCTATGAAACTGCGCACCTCCCCCACTTTTGTAGGGGTTGGTCAAGTACAGACACACACGGTCTTATCCGGGTCAGTCGTAATACCCGATTTACTTACTATGTGGCCAAGATACCTAACTGATTTTTGGAGAAGGTGACACTTCTGCGGTTTAAACTTCAGGTTGGCCGCACACCTCTTGAGAAAGACAGCACATAACGTCAAATGTACAGCTGAAAACGATAACATCATCGAGGTAGATCAGGCACGAGTCCCACTGGAGACCAGCCAGAACCAGTTCCATCAATCCCTGGAACGTAGCCGGCGTGAAATGAAGACCTATCGGAAGCCATTTAAATTTGAACAAGCCTTGTGGTGTATGAAAGGATGTTTTGGGCTTAGAGGCTTCATCTAGTGGCAACTGCCAAAACCCGGACAGTAGGTCAAGAGTGAAAAAGAACCGTGCTCCTGCTAGAGCATCCAGAGAGTCGTCCATCCGAAGTAGAGGGTACGTGTCAGCAACAGAGATCTTTAAAGCTTACGGAAGTCAACACAGAAGCGCAAGCTACCATCCTGCAAGTACAATTGGGGCTCCCCATTGGCTGGTGGACAGTGAAATAATATACCGCAGCTAACATTTGGTCAGCCGCCAGCCAAACGTGTTCTTTTTCCGTAAGGCTCAGCCGGTAGGGATTCTGCCGGATGGGAGCGGCGTCACCCGTATCAATGTGATGACTCAAAAGCGTAGTGCGGCCGATGTCAAATTTCCCTTTGCTAAAAACATCAGAAAATTCTCGCAAAAATGCCCTCAATTTCCCATTCTGGACCTCGGACAATTCCACATTTTCCGAACAAAGCTTATCTATCCACCCTTCATCAGAACTCTTGTGCGGCCGATTATTTGATGTGGCACCCGCACTGCCAACGATGCTTCCCTTACCAAGCGCTGGCGACGCATGAACTAGCATGGTACCTTTTTTAATGACCGACATCTTTAACCCTGCGTTAAGGACCTGAATAAAGGGTTCCTGACCATTAGATGCCAATGTCTGTGCCCCTACTAACGACATACCAAGACTGACTTTATTAGAGGGTGTCAAGAGGATGCCTCCCGCTGTCGTCTCCTGGTTTAGCAGCTTCCGCAGTCGCAAGGGGACCAACATTTGCGCGCCAGGGGGAATCTTAACCGTCCTACGTGCAAGTGCCTGCACGGTAGTGTAAGCTGTGCACAAGCGAGTGGGAGAAGGCAAAAATGCCATTCGATGGCCGGATGGTAATTCGATGCACCCTTCGTCGATCAAAATTTTCAGGGGCACCCTCCCCCAAAAGTCGGTCCCGAGTAAGCAAGGAATAACAAGGGATGTCGACACAAGAACCAGCCCCATCAACTTGACATCCGCAATGCACACCTCCACTGTTATTCTCCCATTGATGCCCAATGAGCTGCCGTTTGCAGTGAAGCACGGAGCTTCGACAGGACATGAGGTACGACATTTAGGGTGTAAGATGTTATAAATCAATTCTGAGATGATGGTCGCTGACGCACCAGTGTCAATGAGCATACTCATCTCAGCCCCCTCTATCAACCCAATAACAGCGGATGAACCTACGGTCACGGAAACCACTCTATGGACCAGCTCTGACCACTGACGCGGTCGGAGCAGCCGGTCGGCCCGATGAAAGTCCGAACCCTCCGGCACCGACACACGACCAGCACGGAACCCGAATGAACGAGATGTGTGAGGTGGAATCACAGGCCGAGTGTGTGATGTGTCACGACTCGCCTATGGGTGTAGTGAAGTGGAGGACGGTCAGACGGATGACGGCGGTGGTCCGTGGAGGCGTCGTCGTGGTACGCGGCAGCCCAACGAGATGTGTCCCAGCAGGCCGCAGCTGTAGCACACAACGAGCCCGCTCCCAGGACGAGGAGATGTCTTCCACCGTCGTTGGGCGTCCGCCTGTCGCACCATTCCGTCCCCTTGCCAGCCTCCGCCCTGGGTCGATGCGCAAGCTGGGACGGGCTCCACCTCTTCAGGTGTATCGTGCGCTTCACGAGGCGCGGTACACGCGCCAACACCTTGTGCTGTTGCAAGAGCTGTTGCACCAGATGCATCTTGCAACCTTGATAGATGATAGATCGTCATCGTCGACAGCTGGCAGGACGATGTTGAGGTCCTTAGCTAAAGCCAGCAATCTCTCGAGGACCAGCGAGTCGATTCCGTCATGGTCCATCTTTGGAAAGGAAGCCTTCGCTAGCGCCAAAAGTGCACTACGGAAGGCAAGGGGTGTCTCGGTTTCCCATCTTCTTCGCGTTGCGAACCTGCGGCGAACGTTCGACGGCAGCTCGTCCATTGCCACCGTTTGGTCAAAGGCTTGAGTCAGCGTGGCCCTCTGTGATGCCGGGATGGTGAGAAACGCCACCAGGCCGTCATCATCAAGGGCGGCGGGCAGTGCTCTCAGTGTCTCCACCCCGCTAAGTCGGCGTTCATCAGGAACCGCCCCTTGAAGGCCACCCAGTCGCCTCCGGCATCTGTAAATTATTTCACGAAAGGCAGTCATCGCCGGAGAGATGAACGTCCACAGGCGATTTCGACGCATCTTCGGATTTGGTGGGCTCTGCGCTCCGCACTTCTGACAAGATGGCGGCCTCAAGCGCGGGCTGCACCACAGAGGTTCCCGCTTGGTGGGAAATGGCGGCGGAAACTTAGTGTCCATGCGGCTCCGCTGCACCTCCGTCCACTGCTGGCTCCTCATGGTGGAGCTCTGCGATGGTGGATGCCGCAGCTTGGAAGAGCTCCAGAAGGCGGGAGTGTGCCATCCGGCGCTCCTTCCCCGATGGCAGTGAGCCCTCGCGTGCCGGGTCGGTGCGCTGCTCCGCCGACAGCACCTTGCCTCCTTCCTCCGGGGTCGCCATCCCCGGGGCTGTTAGAGGGATGAGGTCTTCATCTTCCGACTTCCTGGTTCGTAGTCTGCGTCGCGTAGCCATGATGTAAGATTTCAAATTTTACTAGAGAATGTTTGGCCACTTCCGACACTAGTTGTAGTGATATGCTTGGTTCTTTCGGTAAAGTCACATAGATAGAAAATAGAAACAAATAATAAAATAAAAATTACTAATAAAAATAATAAATTGAAAACAATAAAAGCAAAAAACCCACGACGCTTCCATCGCAAAATAAGTGGTCTACGACCCCTGCAGGATAGGGTGTGGGAGTGCCGGCCATGGGAATGGGGTGATCAAGGGCCATGGCACTCTGATTGACCCCGAAGGACACGTGACCGGTAAAGTCTACACAGGGCCCCCAGGTAGGGTCTAGGGGTGGTCACGTGTCAGGGTCGAGAACCTGCTAGAGGATTCTAGAAGGTGGCCGTGGCTAAGGGTGGAGCCAGCCACGCCACGGTGGATATAAGCCGGGTCCCCGAGCGGGACCGGCTGCTGTTGTTCATCCTGAAGAATCTACGTTCTACATCCTCCAAGAGTCACCAACACGTGGACCTGGACCTGGGCCAGGGTCCGGTACGTCGTAGCTAATTCCAGTGTAATTAGTGTAGTTAGCCTGGTGGTCCACCACCATAGGTTGTTAATGTGTGTTGGTTTTAATAAATGTGTTGCCTCCAAGAAGTGTGTCTGCGACTGAGTTGAACTCACTACAACTGAATTTTGACTTTAAACTTTCGTGACTGCAGGAATTAATATTCCTGGTTCTTTTGGTGAACTCACATAGATAGAAAATAAAAAGAAAAAAAGATATAAAAATAAAAATAATAAAATAAAATTTACAATTAAAAAATAATACATTGAAAATAATAAAAGCAAAAAACCCACGACGTTTCCATCGCAACACAAGTGGTCTTCATCAGGCGGAGAGAAAAGAGGGGGGGCAAGCCTCCAAATGTAACTGCTTATAAGGGTTTCCAAAGTGAGTGGGCTGAGGACGAGAGCTTGGAGGAGGAAAGCTGCGCTGCGCAAACAGCACGGGTGGTGCAGCCAGTCAGCCAATGGCAATGTAGGAGTAGACAATGGGGGAGGAAAGGGGGAGGGGCAGCCAGTTAGCCAATGGCAATGTAACAGTAGACAATGGGGGGAGGAAAGGGGGCGGGGCAGCCAGTCAGCCAATGGCAATGTAGGAGTAGACAATGGGGGAGGAAAGGGAGCGGGGCAGCTAGTCAGCCAATGGCAATGTAGGAGTAGACAATGGGGGGAGGAAAGGGGGTGGGGCAGCCAGTCAGCCAATGGCAATGTAGCAGTAGACAATGGGGGGAGGAAAGGGGGTAGAGATAGGGGGAGAGAGAAGGGGGGGTTAGAGATAGAAGGAGAGATGGGGGGGGCATTGCATCTCGCTACACACATCCACACTGCTGACGGTAGAGGTTGACAAGAAAACACAAATCAAGTCATGGTTGATGACATCTTTCCAATGATTCCTGAGTTTAAAACCGACTCGGTTGAAATTGTGTCTGTGTCTGTATATATGGATGGCTTCATGAATGAATCTCTGTTGATAGCCAGTCGGCTTGCAAAGTACCATCATCTTAGAGAAATCCATTTCATGTGAGCCAGCCGTATTAAAGTAATGATCAGCCACGGCAGAAGTTTTGGTCCTGCCGTGTTTCAGATCTGCCTCATGTTCACGAACACGGTCCGAGACATGTCGTTTAGTATCCCCAATTTAACTGCTGCCGCAGATACAGCTTAGTTTGTAGACGCTGGGATATTGCATGTCAGGAATTTTGTTATTCACAGATGGGATCAGATCACGAATGTTATGCACTGTGTTAAATCGGACCTGGATCTTGTGTTTGTTCAAGATTTTGGATATCTTTTTGGTTATCCCTGCTATGTAAGGCAAGGTGATGGTTTTGATTGGATCTTCAGATGGCTCCTTCCTCACGGTTGGGGTGATGGCCTTGCAGATTGTGTAGTCAGAATATCCATTCGCCTTGAGAGGCTGGTGTACGTGTAGTGACATTGCGGATGTCACTGTGTGGTGCCGGCCCTAGCGAGGCACGGCGTTCAATGTACTCACATCACGTGTGTAGCGACATCGTGAATGTCACCGTGTAATGCCGGCTCTAGCGAGGCGCCGTACGGCATGCGATGCATCGTCATCGCGGACACCCCGTAGGTGGCTGTAGTACCAGCCCTAGAGGGGGCTCGGTGAGCGCTGGGATAGCGCTCAGTGGAACCACGCGTGGCGTGCAGTGCTGACCCCTACAGGAGGGAGTGTGAGAGTGTCAGCCATGGGATGAGGTTGCCCTAGCCCATGGTACTCTGGTTGACCCTGGAAGGCACGTGACCAGTAAGATCTACACAAGGGCCCCAGGCGAGGGCCAGGGGGTGGTCACGTGTCAGGGTGCGATCCTACGGGAAGGGTCGAGAAACGACGAGAGGTTTCTCGAAGGTGGTCGTGGCCAAGGGTGGGGCCAGCCACGACCCGGGAGCAGATCAACCGGGTCCACACAGGGACCGGGGCTCAGCGTTGCTGATCTACGTTCTACGTCCAAGAAGAAGTCACCAACACGTGGACGAGGACCCAAGCCAGGGTCTTGTCCGTTGTAGCTACTCCCAGTGACTAGCGTAGTTAGCCTGGTGGTCCACCACCATAGGTTATCTGGTAAAGGGGTAGTAACCCCGTTGTGTTAATGTGTTGGTGTAAGTAAATATGTGTTGCCTCCAAGAAGTACGTCTGCAACTCAGTTGAATCCACTACATACGTGTTTCAGTTCACTGGTCAGGTGTTCATGGTCGGAGATACATTGAGCTCTATGGTGTAGCGTTTTGATGAGGGAATTCTTCTGGGATGGATGGTGGTGGGAATCAGGTTTTATGTAGGCGTCAATATGGGTTCCTGTAGACAGAGTGGCTCAATGATCCATCTGGTCTCTTTTTAATTAACACATCCAAGAAAGGTAGCATGCCATCCGTTTCCACCTCCATGGTGAATTTGATTGCTGGGTGTATGGAATTAATGTGATTGAGGAATTGTTTCAGAGCCGGTCGGTCATGTGGCCAGATGACAAACGTGTCATCCACGTATCTCTTTCACGTTGTAGCTCTTAAGGGTTTGGGACACATCGCTGCATACGTGACAATATCTGAAATCGCTGCAACCCTCAAAAGCGTTAAGATACTGGTTTCGACATTCAGTGTCTCATTAGGAGTCGGGCTTGGCTTGCTTGAACCAATAAACCAAACTATTTTGATTCTACCAGGTAAGGCCCACTGAGCGATCCAGCTCTTTTCAGAAGCGAACTGGCCACAAATGATAGCTGAACGGAGTGGCGTATCACGTGGAAATGTATGGCAGTATGCCAAATACTCTAAACGCGTGATGTTGATTGTAAATGTGGAGGGGAAAAACCGGAGAACTCGGAGTAAAAACCCACGCGACCACGGGGAGAGAGACACACAGACTCACCTTGAATCTCACTCACCCACTCATTTCCTTGATCGCTCACTCACTCATTCACTCACCTTATATATTCTTCACGCACACACCCACTCATTTCCCCACTCACTTATTGACTCCTGGGGAGAGAGACACGCAAACTCCAAATATACAGCAGCAAGCGTCAGGGTCGGTATCGAACCCGTGACCTCCTGCATACCAGACGAGGCAGTTAACATCTGCTAGCCACCGTGACATCGCCAGCTGTCCATAGGCAAGGACTGGTTTCGACATTCGGTGGCTCATCAGCAGATTGCGCGCAACTCGAGTTCATGAAAAGTTGACGGCAGGAAGGCCCCGAGCAAGAACCCCCCCACCGCCCCGAGGAAGAACCCAAGGGTCGGATAAGTTCGGACCGGATGTTTTTCATTTCCGCTCATTCATGATCAGAACAAAGGGGGACATCACGTGGTGCGTAGACACCGGCGTGGGGTGGAGGTTTGAGGGGACATGAGGTCAGCACAAACCCCCCCCCCACCCCCTCACCCCCCGCTGCCCCCCACGATCATAAAGTCCATAACAAAAACCTCAACACGTTTAGCCGCGTCAATAACACGGCGTGTGTGTGGCCGTGTGTGGCCTTAAAAGCAAATGTTTCTCGTAGACGACGTTTCGGGCTACGGCCCCTCTTCGCAGCGCGTACACGGAGAAGCCAGTAGTGAGACAGAGTGGGTGGACATTACACGGTGGAGACTGCACCGCGCACAACCTTTACAATGAGAGTCCTATTCGGCACCTCCACCCGCCTCATCCACTCCATCTCTCTCCTGGCCTCTCCCTGTCCACGTGATATGAATAAGCCCCCCCCACCCCCCACACACAGAAGGAGCGTCTTGTAATGTACGCTGATTGTGCGCCACGGTGACGAGATGTGAACTACCTCGCCTGGTATACATGAGGTCGTGGGTTCGATTCCTAACGATGCAGCTGTTTGTTGGAGTTTGCGTGTCTCTCTCTCTCTGTGGCCGCGTGGATTTTTCTACGATTCCTCCGGGTTTTCCCTCCACAATGTAGAATCAACATCACGCGTTTAGAGTACCCACGTGGCAAGCCACTTCGTTGAGCTATCATTTGTGATTGCCAGGTCGTTTCTGAAAAAGAACTGTGTAGCTCAGTCGGGCCTTACCTGGTGAAATAAAATAAATAGTTTAGTTCGTAGTGTAGTTTAAGCACCGCTGCTCACGCAGCAGCAATCACGAGATATAATTTGTGTAATGAAATCAATAAATGTTCCAGAAAAAAAGGTGCTATTCTGTTCCAGAACGATGCCGTGCTATGATCTTCACATCCTTCAGCCTCATCGGATTTTGAATCAAATATAAGGATAGCGTGCATTGTATATACGGCCAGTCCTCGCTCAACGCGTGTTCACACAACGCTGAACTCGCTCGTCATAGCGCGGAACACGCCCGTTATAGCGCTAGTCACGCGCGTTACAACGCGGTTTCTGAGAATACATATAGACCTGTGCATATATTTATATACACGCATGTATATACGTGCATACAGGTCTAGTCTTGAACATCGTCTGCACAGCAACAACTCCGGCGATTATTTTGTGTTGTGTTGCAAGAAAGTTAAGTAACAACATGTTCCGAACGCAACCATCCCCCCCCCACCTCGACACCCCCACCTCCCACCTCGCCCTAAGTTCTCACCCGGGCCTCGTGTTTCCTGTTATTGGCTCTCGGTTGGTTTTGGGATAAAAGTGGCCGTTGCTTGCAGAGTCTCGGATCTAAGGGACTCAGGTCCCGCTAGCGGCTCTCTCGTTGGAGACTCGGGGAAGAGCGCGCTCCAGCAGACGAGAGGGGGGGGGGGGGGTTCTGCCGCGGGGTTCGCGTCGGGGGTATCGGCGGCGGCGAGGGGGTACCCCCAGGGGACCCCAGCGACACGTGCGAAATGTGGGCTCGAACTCTCACTCTGGTCACGGCGGTGGCCGCGGCGGTGGTGGCGGTGACAGGCGAAACGCAGGTACACACACACGCACGTGTACACACACATATACACGTGTACACACACACATGTACACACACGCACACGTACACACACACGCGTGTACACACACACACACGTGTACACACACACACACGTGTACACACACACACACGTGTACACACACACACGTGTACACAGATACACGTGTACACACACACGTACACACACACGTACACACACACACGTACACACACACACGTGTATACACACATACACACACGTGTACACACACACGTGTACACACACACAGTGTACACACACACGTGTACACACACGTGTACACACATACACACTTGTACACACACACACGTGTACACACACATGTGTACACACGCACGTGTGCACACACATACACACATGTACACACACGCGTACACACACGCACGTGTACACACACACGCACGTGTACACACACACACGCGTACACACACATACACACATGTACACACACGTGTACACACACATACACACGTACACACATGCACACACATACACGTGTGTGTGTGTGTGGACATGTGTACGTACACACGCATGTGTGCGTGTGTGTGTATGTATACACAAACACGCATACACAAACATACACATCCAAAGACAAATATCCCCCGTATAGCCTGACCAGACTGTTGGGGCAAGTGCTGTTAGCGAGCAGCAGCAGTTCTGAAGGTGCCGGCACGGCACAGGAGGGGGTGGGTGGGCAGCAACAACGCCCGACCGCCTTTGTCTCCCCAGTGGCGATGACTTTACACACCGCCCCAGGTACCAATTTGAGGCTGAGTCGACGTAGGGGAGACCAGTGGCGTTGCTCGGGGAGTGCGTACATCACCGAGTGGCACCATCAGAGGGGGGGGGGGGGTCACATCAGAATTATTGTCTAAACACAACTTTTTGTGCAGTTTCAGCAGCAATTTTTTTACATATATAATAAAATATCCCTGCAGTTAGCTACAACAACAAAAAATTTCGTAAGCCCAGCTTACATGTACTACTGTATCAATATACCTACGAGGCTAAAACTCTATGCCAATTTACTTGTTGAACCTTCGAATGCGCTCCTGTCAAAGCCGCCATTGTTACCCAACGACAGTGACGCTTCGAGTCACGTGGTTTCGTCTGCACGCGCCACAAGCGCGCGCTGTTGTTTCTAAAGTCGCTGATTTAGTCAAACTTGCTGGTGTTTTGGCGACAATATTGTGGTAATTAGTATTTGTGAACCTATATCAATAAAAATAGGGGTATTCTCACTTTTTTCTGGCAACAAAACTGAAACCTTTTTACGAGTCATCGTGTGCGCATTAACCACAATACTTGTGGTCAAAATACAAACGAAAAACGCACTGATAATATATGCATTGAACAATGGGGAAAACCCCTGATTACAGTATTATATTTTGGTACTGGCAAAGGAGGTCTAATGATCTATATCAATAGCTTTTTTGAGAATGAAGTGATTAAAGGAAATATTGTAATTTAAAGGTGTCATTTTAATTTTGCTAGTTGTTCATGTAACTACTATTGGCCATTGCATTCAGTGATATACGGGAATTATGATTTACGAGTTACATTAGTACAAAAAACATTAACACATTCCTGCGGAGGGAGCTGGTAGGAACGTTGGGTTGCTCGGTCAATGGCCAGGGTCAACGGCGGCGTGGTGTATTCCGCAAATATGGCCGACTGTGAGGGCGGGCACAAGCCGGCGTGAGTAGGTTAAACGTTGAGTTTTATAAAGGCACCACGAGGTGACCAGCCCCTCCCCACCCAGCCCCACCCCTCCCATTTTTGGATGCACGACGAACGGATGGACACAATAATCCCCTGTGGGCTGTTGTAACTAGGAGGTTCCAACCAGTACTAAAGATTCTGTATGATCTGGTACGGGTGGAGGTCCATGGGGGGTGACACCAACCCACGTGACGCCACTGGAGGAGACCCAAAACCGGTTCAGGATAATCGTCACTGATGTTGGCCGTGAGCGGGAATCGAACCCGGGTTGTCAGGTTCGCAGCGCAGCGCGCTAACCGCTGCATTACCGCTCCCCACTCACGTGTACACACACACACGCGTGTACACACACTCACGTGTACACACACGCGTGTACACACACACACATTCGTGTACACACTCACGTGTACACACACAGGTACACACACACTCGCGTGTACACACACACGCACGTGTACACACACACACTCGTGTACACACACACGTGTAGCCTTAACAGACTTTTGGGGAAAGTGCTGTTCGCGAGCACCTATGAAGTTCACACATACGAACACACACACATTCTCGCACACGCGAACTCTCTCACACACACATAGACCAAAGACTGGGATTAGTCGGAACTTTAAACGTACACAAGGGAACGTACACCTCCACGAATCCGTACACGTGTACACATACTGCTGGTGCTGCTGCTGCTGATGATGTTGCTGATGACGCTGTTGGTGGAGCTCTTTCAACGCCAGTCGGCTGTTCCGATACTTCCCATCATTGTGATGGTCACGGCAGTGTTGCTGACAGTGGAGACGCTGTGGTTATTGCTGATGGGGAGCAGTGGTGTCGCGGTTAGCGCTGCGCCGCGCTCCGAAGCCGTGGACCCGAGTTCGACTCCCGCTCACGCCCAACACCGGGGACGATTATCTGAATCGGTCCTGGGCCTCCCCTAGGTCGACTCAGCCTCAAATGAGTAACTGGTGCAGCAAGGCCGTAGCCATGGAGTCAACATTGGGGGGGACCAAATCTTCCAGGGGGTCTGGGGGTCCCAACCCAGAAAAAAAATCTACATTTGAAGACGAATTTCCTGCCATTTCCTGCCTAAATATTTAAAAATTCACTAACACATGGGATGGACTTTTTATTTATTTATTACAACAATGTCGAATAGTGTATTGTATTACATTGCTCTGTTTTAACTTTTTTTTTTACCATTTCTTGTTTCATTGTATGTAATGGTCCAGATATTGTGGCCAAGGTTAAGCAAAGTGTTGTTTTTATTTACATAGCATAGCAAATTTTTTATAGCATAATATTGGGGGGGGGGGGGCATTTTAAGCATATTTGTGTCCCCCCCAATATAAATTATAATTACGGCCTTGTGGTGCAGTGTGTAGAATCGTCGCTACTCGGGAGACAAAGGCGGTCGGGCGTGGTGTTGGCCACCTACCCCCTCGTGTGCCGCAGTGCCGGCCTTCATAGGTGCTCGCTAACAGCACGTGCACCAACAGTCTGTTACAGACAACACATGAGGAGGTGGGGGAGGGGTCTTTGTATTTGCTGCTGCTGATGCTGCTGCTGATGCTGCTGCTGATGCTGCTGCTGCTGATGCTGCTGCTGCTGATGCTGCTGCTGCTGCTGATGCTGCTGCTGCTCCTCACCACCATCATCACTATCCGGCAGGTGGAGTGTGCGGGCGGGGCACGAGACTCGCTGCACAACTACTCGGCGTGGACTCTGAACGAGTCTCGCCTGGTCCCGCTCAGCGAGTTCAGAGGTCAAGTGCTGCTCGTGGTCAACGTGGCGACCTTCTGAGGGCTCACGACCCAATACTGGGGTAGGGACAGCTGCCGCTGGGGGAGGGGGTCCCCTCGGCTAAACTAAATCACTCAACGTGGTGGCCTTCAATGGCGATGTTCTTCACTAATTTTGAGAGGGAGTGGGTCGCCACTTTCACCGATAAGACATCGTCAGTGTGAGCGAGGGTTGCCGCAACATTTGAAACCTTGTGGGGGTTGTGACAGCAGCAGCGACGACGACGATGATGATGATGATGATGGGGGGGGTCGTCGCTGTTTGTGTGTTGTCGGTGGGGGCCGCGAGTCGTCAGGGGCCGCACTAAAGGCCACCAGGGGCCCCGCCAGTGGCTAAAATAAATAAATAAGTGCATCTACCTTGTGACCTTCTGAGGGAGGGCTCGCAACCAAATAATGGGGTAGGGGCAGCTGCCACTGGAAGGGTCCCCGAGGACAAATGATAACACTGTGTAACACATTTTTATTTATTTTGTTCCTGGGCCAGTAGTGGATAGTTTTGCACAGAACTTCAACATTATCAAAATCAATTGAGTGTCCTTGTTGGCACGCGTGTGCAGCTACTGCTGACAGTTGTATTTGGGAGAGCTTAATATTTCTCTGATGTTTTTTTAGTCTTGTGCTGATCATTCGTCCATCACCCCCCTCCACGCCCCCACCAGACCTGAATGCACTACATTCCCATCTCCCGGAGTTCCAGGTGCTCGCTTTTCCGTCTAACCAGTTCGGGAAGCAGGAGCCTGGCTCCAAGGAGGAGATTCTTCCCGGACTCAAGTAGGTGGCCATTGTGGATCTGTCTCTCTCTCTCTCGCTCGTCCTCTCTCTCTCTGTGTCTCTCTCTCGCTCAGTCTCTCGTTCGGTCTCTCTCTCTCTCCGTGTCTCTTGCTCTGTCCCTCTGGGGCCGCGGCGATATCACCACTCACGATACAATATCAGATATCACGACGACCTGTGACGACTATCGCGACGATTATCGCATAACCAGGGGGTCGGCAACCTGCGGGTCCGGAGCCGCATGCGGCGGCTCTTGAAGGGACTGCTTCGTGGCCGTTATGAATTAAGGACACCCACCACCGTCTAGTGTTCACCATAGTGCATTGCTGCGGCTCTTGCGATATTGAAGGGGGGGGGGTTATTTTTTTACGGAATTCGACAAAAAGTGCCTCTTCTTGTTATTGTTGGCTGCCCGCATCACCGAGTGATGCAACGGCCCAGGGGTAGCTCGAGGTAGGCGGTTCGAACTCGTCCGGCCGGCCGGCTACCCTGGTTAATACTGCGGAGCACGTTAACCCTGACTTTGATCATAAGGGCGCCACGGTGGCTATGAGATGTTAACTACCTCGCCTGGTGTGCAGGAGGTCGTGGGTTCGATCCTGACCCTGACGATGCCCGCTGTATACGTTGGAGTTTGCGTGTTCAATCTCCCCGTGGTGGTCGCGTGGATTTTTCTGCCGGTACTACGGGTTTTCGCCTCCACATTTCGAATCAACAACGAGTGTTTCGAATATTTGGCTGCGAAAAATGTTCACGTGATAAGCCACTTCGTTGAGCTATCATTTGTGGCCAGGTCGTTTCTAAAAGAAAAAAAAGAGCTGTATAGCTCAGCGGCCCTTACCTGGTAAGATACAAGACATGTGTTGTTTTCACAACAAATATTGTCCGCTTCACTCACGCAATGGATGGTTAAGATTCCCTGGCGTAAGTCGCAAGAGTTGCCACTGGTTTAACTTTGCCAAGATGAACACCGCAAATTATTCAATTGGGATGATGGGTTCAAACCCCTCTCTCCTCTACCTCGCCTCTCTCTTTCTACGACTTTCCTCCATCTCTCTCCCCCCCCCCCCATCTCTCTCCTATCTCCCCCACCTCATCCGTCTCCCCCCCCGCCCGCCCCGCCCCCCAGGCACGTGAGACCTGGGAAGGGTTTTGAACCAAACTTTCCCATCTTCAAGAAGGGAGACGTGAACGGGGCGGAGGAGCAGCCACTCTACACCTACCTCAAGGTGGGGGGCGGGGGGGTTGGGGGCGGGTGGGGGGTAGGGGAACGTTGCCCCCCACCCACACCCCACCCCAGCGGGGGGCGGGGGGGGCCTCAGAGCAGGGTGTGTAGGGGGTAATGTGAGTGATGATGGTGATGGTAATGTGAGTGATGATGGTGGTGATGGTAATGTGAGTGATGATGGTAGTAGTAATGATGGTGATGGTAATGTAAGTGATGATAGTGGTAATGATGGTGGTGGTGATGGTGGTGATGGTGGTGGTGTTGATGCTAGTCCGGAAAAAACAACCCCCTACCTCCTCGTGGTGCCAGGCGGCAAAGCTGTGGTGGGCAGTGCCATGGGGGGAGGGCCAAATTAGATTGGCCTTTCCCCTCATGGCGTTTGTAACCACCACGGTGGCCAAATGGGGGCTCTGGGCGGGTGCGAGGGGCTGGTAACCCCTCCACCTTCAATTAATTACCACTAAACCACGATTGAAAATTGTATTTAATAAGCTTGTGCCGGAGGCCCCGGGGGGACAGGCGTCTATGACGTCTCCTGGCCAAACACCATTTGGCGGAGCCAGGAGACTGAATCCTTACCCTCGGGGCTCCTCCAGAAACAACAAAAAAAACACTACGTGAGGCCACATGGAATGTTCGAACGCTCCCTGTGGAGGAGAGGCTGCTACTCCTCTGTCGGGAGCTGGACCGGTACTGCCTGGATCTCTGTGGTATTCAGGAGGTCCGGTGGACCGGCTCTGGTTCCTGCCACCATGAGGGGTGGACAGTCCTCTTCGCGGGGCAGGAGACTGCCAAACAACAGGGAGTGGCTCTTCTTCTGAACAAAATAATTAAGGGGGCATGGGAGAGTGGAGGTGAGGTGTGGGAAGCTGTAAGCCCCAGGCTACTTTGGGCTCGCCTTCCCATCGACCGGAGGCGAGGAGTGGTGGTCGGGGTTACGTATGCCCCCACCGAAGACGAACATCCGTGGAGGGATGCAGGCAAAGCCGATGAGTCAGATGCCTTCTATGACCTCCTGTCACAGGTGCTAGCTAAAGTGGCCCCTCGGGATAGTCATTTTGTTGGGTGACTTCAATACCTGAGTTGGCCATGATGCTGGCACCGGGTCTGGAGTGATTGGAAGGCATGGGCCAGATCAGCTCAATAACAACGGCAGGAGGCTGCTAGATTTTTGTGCAGCCCATGGGCTTGTCATTACCAACACGTGTTCCCGCATTGGCGCATCCAGACGAACATCATGGATGCATGCCGTGGGACAAAGTGGGGATGACCCTGCCGAGGCTGCGGTGCCTCAAATATTGGAAGAAGTCACCCTCTGTGACTTGTCGTTCGGCTGAGGTGCCATAGGTTGATGGCACCTCAGATGATCTCCCAAGCAACATGCTGAGGGAGGTTGGTGTTTGAGCACAGACTGCCATACATGACATCATAACAACAGTCTGGACCACGAGACGTGCTCCGTAGGATTGTAAGGATGCCCTGGTTGTCCCCCTCTTTAAGAAGGGGGACCCCGCACAGACTGTAACAACTACAGGGGCATCTCACTCCCCTGTGTGCCGGGAAAGGTCTTGGCAAGGATGATTCAACATCGCCTTGCTAAGCACCCTGAGGAGAGGCTTGTGGAGCCCCAATGCGGTTTCAGCAAAGGGTGGTCCTGCACAGATGCCATATTTTCTGTCCGTCTGCTACAGTAGAGGTGTAGGGAATTCCAACAAGACCTACATCTCTGCTTTATTGACCTGGTCAAGGCCTATGATACCATCAGTAGGCCTGGAATCTGGGTTGTTCTTCGTGCTTTCGGAATCCCTGACCCTCTGCTCACGATCATTACGGACCTTCATGATGGTGAGCGGGCCTGGGTAAAACTATGTGGCTGAGAGTCGGAGCCATTTCCTGTACACCTTGGGATGAGACAGGGATGTCCTCTGGCTCCCACATTATTTAACATCCATGTCGTTCGTGAAACCTTAAATTGCTGTACCAGAGGAATTTCCATCTGGTACAGATACAATGGGAGGCGGATCGATGCCCGGGTGCGGTAAAGGGATGGCTCCCTATTGGTTAACCATGTTACGTATGCCGATGATCTGGTAATTGCTGATCACTCAAAGGAGGAGTTGGAGGTGCTGCTGCTGAGACTGGAGTGTGCCACTAAGAGGTGGGGCCTTACCATCAGCCCCACCAAGACTAAAGACCTGCCTGGGTATTTTATACCATCAGACACTCCACCCCCACATCTCCCAATTGGTGATGGGGCATTTGTGCAAAGAGTGGAGAGTTTTCCATACCTGGGCAGTGTGCTCATGACCGGCTCCGGTTTGACAACAGATTTCTCACTCCGAATCAGTCGAGCGGCATTATCTTTTCATCGGTTGCGTAACGCTGTGTGGAAGCTACTATCTGGTCTGTTGCTCCACACAAAGCTTCGGGTCGTCTTGGCTATGGTCATGCCCTCCCTTCTCTATGCATGGGAAACGTGGACCCCCCTAATGGAGCATCGTCGCAGGTTATAAATATTTAGGCTGACCTGCCTACGATCCATCCTGGGTTTAACCAGGCTGGATTTTGTGACGAGCTCACGAATCGTTGAAAGATCTGGACCAAGTGCCATTGGTGAGCACCTCCGGCAGGCAAGGCTGCGTTGGCCGAGTCATGGAGCTGGCATGACTAAACAGCTTTTGTTCAACCGGATAGATGGGGCTAAATGGACGCGGCACGAGTTAGAAAGGAGATTAATTGATGTGGTACAAGAGGATGTGGAGCTGAGTGGACTTGCAGATGACTGGTACCAACGGTACCAAGATTGGCCTCTGTGGAGGAGGCTCGTGAAGGATGCTTCTGGGCAGTTGGAGGCAGTCGCCCTCCAGCAAAAACAGAGGGCAAAGGAGCGATGCTCACAACAACGAGCGGAGCGCTAGGCGGCTAAAACACAGCAAGTTGGCACAGTAGGGGGCACAGGTGGTGTATCGGCCACTCATCTCAGTCAGTCGACCCGTGGCACCTGGGTCTGCCCCGTGACCTCCTGCCGGCGGTTGTTCGACACTTCACGTGGCCTTAACGTGCACAGAGCCTGGCACAAGCGCCGTGGTGACGTCACCGCCACTTTGTGGCGAATGTCGGTTGTTGTTGTTGGTGATAATGATGGAGGTGATATTAGCGATGGTGATGATAACAATCACACACTCCCCATCCCCAACACTCCCTCCTCCGTCTCGTATCGCCTGCCCCCTCCACCCCAGACGTCGTGCCCTCCCGTGGGCGACTCGTTCGGCAAACCCGCACGGGCGCCTCTTCTACGAGCCGCTGCGCGTCTCCGACGTGAAGTGGAACTTCGAGAAGTTCCTCGTGAGCGCCGCGGGACGCCCCGTGCGACGCTACGCGCCCCTCGCACCCATGTCGGCCGGTGCGCAGGGACATCATCGCTTACCTCTCCTCCTCGTCGTCATCGTCCCGGTGCCTCCATGCAGCAACTATCATTATCAGCAGCAAGAGCAGGAGCAGGACAACCCATCACCACCACCACAGCCACCACAGCACCACAGCCACCAGGTCCCCCATCACCGCTAGGCACTCCGAGTGCCCACCACGTGAAGCAGTCATTCCTTCTGCTCCTCCCTCAACATTCACTCCCCCACCCCCTCAGCTCACCCCCACCAGCTCACCCCCACGACCCCCTTAATCTCCCCCCCCCCCCCCCCCCCTCATGACGACGACCACCACTACCGCCGTTCCTGTTCCCGCTTCAAATTCTCATTACATGGCTCTCGCTCGATCCCCATTCACCCAATCCATTCGTCACCAATTTCGCTTTTGTACCGAGTGCACGCACCACAGGTTCGCCCATTACAACGTCTTCTCGTCTATTGTATTCGCCCCATCCCCACCCACCGTTACATTCACACATTCTGCCGTTCTTAATTGGGCAAGGCGCTAGGAAAATTACGATGAGATTTTGACCCCCCACCACTGTCTGGCATTGACGACATGGCTCTACCATCCAATGGGAAGCCAGTCCCATTGATTCACACCTAGAGCCAGACCCATTCATTAATTCACTCCGGGTCCCATTCATTCACACCCAGAGCCAGACCCATTCATTAATTCACACCCAGTCCCATTATGAGACCTAGGCTCATGCATTCAATCACCAGACCCCATCCTCTTCATTCATTCCCACCCAGTCCCATTCATTCTAAAGGGTCGCATCGTTCCGGCCTCACATGGACCAGGTTCTCATCCAAACCAGCACCAGAGCCCCCCCCCCCCCATTCACCAGCCCCGTCGGCCTCCCCAATTGGTCGCCTGCCGCCTCGCCAATCCACTCACAGCCAATCATCTCTGCTTCCACCACCCCCTCCTCCTTCACTCTCCCCCATATACACCCCACCCCCCCCCAAGCCTGGACTTCTGACCCACGACCGCCCCCCCCCCAGCTTCAAGAACACGAATCCATGCTAAACTGGACTCCCATGGTAAACTGAACTCCCGTGGTAAACTGAACTCCCATGGTAAACTTAACTCCCATAATAAGCTGGATTTCCATGGTAAAGTTGACTCCCATGGTAA